>NW_021130695.1:0-32666 GCF_004193835.3 Ostrinia furnacalis | reverse complement strand
AGATAAAGGTGTACAATACACAACTAAAATGTAAAATTAATAATAAGCATTTAGGTACAACGCCGATTTTTTCAGCAGAAGTGGACGTTCTTTTGCTTGAAATGATGATGACAATTTTAGAAAATATTTCAGTAACTTGTACCTACGTGTTTATTGTCATAACAGCAGTTTTTAAAGACATCAAAGATCAAGTAAAATTCTGATTTTCAGTAAATAAAAAACCAACTGCCAAAATTTAAATCGAGTGACAATATCTACGTCATATCTACAAGTCCATATTTCATACTGACACAACATGTGCGATTAAACTTGCAAGCAAGTGTAATAAGTCTGTCCCTCGAGATTAATACGTCACACTTATCTTCATTTATTTGTCTCGTACGGCTGTAATTAGGTTTAACTTGTCTAAGTACAATAAAGGTAATTATTACTCTGCTGATTAATTCAATAACATTTGCACGTGGAATTTCTATTTTTAACTGTAATAAGAAATCAAATCAAAAGAATATTAATTATTCTTATTACCTTTCTAATTTCATACAATTTGTAAATTTTAAATTATTAATTTTGCTGGTAAGATTATTACAACCTAACTTATGATACTTACTTGGAAAAAGTGCTGAAAATGTATTAGGTACATTTAATCGATCTGAATGGGAAAATACATCGAGTATGATAAATTATGTATTTTTTATTGTATTAAATAGTAATAATATTGTATTTTTTTTTAATATTAAATATGCGTTCCATCACTTTTAACCTTTTATCTGATGTAACATTTTGCACGTTACATTTTTGCCGTCATCATTTTTTAGTTTCACTGTGACGCAGCCAGACAGGCTTCAGTTTTGAATTTTAATTTTTAGTTGGAAATTCTGCATGAAAAGTTTAAACGAACGCCAGAGAACGTGTTAACTGGCATAGTTATTCAATTTTCAGCTGGCTCCATTTTGAGCGCTGGTGCCAATAAACGATACTTTTTGGAAAGTAAGCTAGAATTTTTAATATACAGTCGAGTTAAGAGCATACTCCTTTTTTTGAAGCGGTTAGTAAATTACAATAAATTCTGTTGTAAAATAATTATTAATAACATAAACCTTTTATAAGCCTCTTTTTAAGTAAAACAGCAAATACTTTCGTTACAAACAAACTAGATCAAACTTAACTAGAAGTGCTTAGGTACTTCTAGTTAAGTTTGATCTAGTTTGTTAAGTCAACGATTAGTCGTTGATTTCTCTAGTTGTCTTGGTAAATCTTTGGATTTGTCTGTTTAATTTATTTGCTAAGCACATTCACATTATTTCTTATTTATTTACTATTAAGCACATCTATTTTACTAATTTATTTATATGAGACCATGTGTCACTTTTTAATAAATCTTAAAAATCACTTGTGGTGCGAAACTAAAAACACTAAGTACATTCCGCCTCGCAATTGCCTCATTTTACTCATTGATTACCCAACACAAATTTAACAAATTTTAATTTACTTTTTCTAACATTTTTACTTGTTACACAACGCTATTAACGCGTGGGCGACTATCAATTTTATTATTATTCTAGCAGAATCTATTTTGTCTTACGCAAGCTTCGCGTTAATCCATCATACGAACCCGGATATCTTGATCACAGTTATAATTAGCCTGTAACCTTTTCGGTGACAAGTTATGGCATAAATAACATTTTTGGTCACATTTGCACAATCTGTGTGCCCACACAGATTGGTTGTACAATAATGTTATCAATAACAGCGAAGATCGAAAATATGTTTGTTAGTTGACTACAGGGGGCGTAGGTGTGAGCAGAGTAAATACAAATGAGTAGGTCATCTTCATAGAAACGCACCGAGCGCGGTTTGTATGTGAGCGCGCGCCAATACGTATGCGGCGCGCACGCACACACTGACAAAATTTAGCGTGGATTAACGGGGTGTTGCGCCGACGACGACTTCGGCTCAACACCCCGCTAATCCACGCTAAATTTTGTCAGTGTGTGCGTATTGGCGCGCTCACATACAAACCGCGCTCGGTGCGTTTTTATGAAGATGACCTACTCATTTGTATTTACTCTGGTGTGAGATACTGTGGCGTGAGTTTACGTCAAACGCATTCGATGTCGACTGCGTAAAAAAGTGGTATTCCATGTATGACGGATTGTACAGCGCCCCTAGCGGAAACTTTCTAGAACTAAAATTTTCATATATTTTTTAACGCGCTCACTAGTGAGGAAGTTTGATGTAAACTCACACTAAGCCCTGAAATCAATTGATACTGCTTCTTGAGCTATCTAATGAGGGTTTTCGCGAATGAAAAATCCGCCAGATGGCAATACGTAGACGCGAGGTCCAAATACTGCATGATTGGTTATTTTTGACATTGACAGATATGTCAAAATCCACCAATCACGCAGCAGTCAGACCCCACATCCACGTCCCGCCATCTAGCGGATCTTTCATTCGCGAAACGCTCATTGCAACTGTCCAGATTTTGTGTGATAATTTTCAGGGCTAGAACCTTCGTATGTTTGTCACCATGTCATGAAGTCATTGTTAGATTTCACGTTTAAGGCTGGGTTGCACCAGCTTACTTTAACTTTGACAAACGTCAACAATCTGTCAAACTCCATACAAAAAGCACCGGTTATCGTCATAGTAACTTTAGGTGGTGCAACTCAGCCTTAGACTCGTCACTTTTCCGCCAAGAAAAGGGCTTTTAAGATTCTTCCCCCCACTTTTTTACTCGCATAGCCGTCTAACTGCTATTCACCCTTTTAAACCGAACCAACAAGGCCTCCTCGTGGTTTCAAAGGTAATGAGCACAACGCTCTGTACAGGTAGCAGCTGCCGACGGCACCCGTGATGTATGTCGCGCCAACTTTGTTCCCAAAGATTTATGGGGTAATGTGTTCTTTGTTATAGAATTAAAAGTTCCCTGGAAGAGGGGCCTTCAATCAGTTAGTAGAGGAGGTGAGGAAATCGTTCTATAAAGTACTGAATGATCATCTCCACAACGATAGACGAACGGTGAAGGGGTCGGACTAGCCGACTTGACACCCGAGGAACGCCGGTTTGAACCGTGTTGACGCTCGACTATTTCATGTGAAAAAAAAAGCCGTTAGATTTACTATTAGTTTCCATTGCAGGAGCACAACTTACAGCTCTCTCTCTCACTAGGTAGGTAGTTTTAGTTTTTATATGTTGTAAGAGTGTACTTGAATAAAATCAATTATTTTCTTTCTAATTTGCCATAGGTAAATTAAGAATTTGGCCTACACTAATTGTGCTAGAGATGGGCTGGGAGGCTGATCACATATTTTATCGACTTTTACGAAGAAGGGAAGAATGGGGGCGGTCCTATTGTACCTACTCTTTCGTCACAAGACTTACAATATTTGAAATGCAGGAAAAAAAAGAACAGAAATGATGTACCTAAATCAGATGTTGACAAAAAAAAACCGGCCAAGTGCGAGTCGGACTCGCGCACCGAGGGTTCCGTACAAACCTGCAAGGTTTACAAAGTTCGTTCATTACGACAATCGTGTCATAACTATGGTATTTTTATTGCAAAATGAAATTCATAACATTACAATGGGGAAAGTAACTACCTACTTAAAAGGAGAATGCCCAAAAGTGGTATCGCTCGAAATCTAATTGTACATTGAGGGTACCACACCGTAAATTCCTTTCTTCATTTGTAATGATTTGCGAAAGTAGTAAGAAATTGTAAAACCTCCGGAATAAAATCCGATTTTAATAAAAAGTATTGTAACAATGAGCTGCAATCAGCAACACCTATCACCGAGCAACGACACTACGTAGTTCGCACGGTTGTCAATAGATGGCGCTGTTCGTAGTTAGCTCGCGGTATAGATGACCCAAGTTGAACTGTCCCACCAAACTCAATGACAGGGGGGCGCTACCATCGTTCAACTATATCGTTTCCAACATGGCAAAAATCGGAACCAGCGATCCGGTATTGACGGTGGCGCCCCACTGTCAATGTCATGCATAGGACAGTTCAGTATTTTGGAACTATATCATTTGATTTTTTCCTGTCCTTAAGTAGTCAGGGCTAACCACAAATCCCTTTACCCTTGCAAAATGGTATAAATAACATTGGTATGCACGCAAGATTATTTTGTGTTTATATCTGATCCTTATCAAATAACGCTAGCTTTGGCGTAGCTAGGGTTTTTTTTAGGCAGGGTAACTATCTACAAATATAAAACAAGTATTCTGAGGTAAAACCTGTAGCTATGCCAATGGACACCATTAATTTCATTTAAACCAAAACTTATTTATTTTTCCTATATTTGCATTATAGGTAGGTACCTACCTCAGCGTTTTGAATTTTTGCGTTGATTTAGAATTTCTCACAGTTTAGAGGCAATTAGATTTAAGAAGTGTTTGATATGAATTTCAACTTTAATATCTCTACGCGTTCATGTGAAAAAGGGTAGGTAGTAAGTTTATAATTATTAAAAAAATATTTTATGTCATGTAAGCAAAAATAATATTTTAAATTTTATATAACTTCAAATTTATCATTTTCGCAATTTTTCCTTTATCTGTACTATATAACGTTGCTTCGTGCCGAATTTCAAGATTCTGAGTTCACAGGAAGTACCTTGTAGGTTTTGATTCCCTAGCGTGTGACGGAAATTCGTCTAAGGTGTCGGTATAAACTGCTGTATCTTTTGATCGCGTTAACTTAGAAGTTTGATTTTTTTACTTCTTAAAGGGACAATAGATCTAGGTATCTAAATATATAAAAGGAGAAACTGACTGACTGACTGACAGATCAACGCACAGCCTAAACGGCTAAACGTAGGCACTTGAAATTTGGAAGGGACGTAGCTTAGGTACCGTAGAGGTGCACTAAGAAAGGAATTCCCGAAATTCCCACGGGAACGGGAATTAGCGGGAAAAACAGGATTCACGCGTACGAAGTCGCGGGCGGCCGCTAGTTTGGTATAAATTTTAATTTGATACCTTTATTCGTTCGTGAGAAATAAGGTAGTAAATTTCAAAAAATGTAATTTTCGCAATTTTTCCTATATTTGCATTATATGACAATGCTTTATGCCAAATTTCAAGATTCTGAGTTTACGGGAAGTATCCTGTAGGTTTTGATTCCTTTGCGAGTGTCGAAAATTTGTTGAAAATATCGACATAATCGGCTGTATCTTTTGATTGGCTTGGCTTAGAAGTTTGATATTTTCACAGCTTAAAGGGACAATAGACCTGAGTATTTCATGTGAATTTCAGCTTGATACGTTCACACGTTCTTGAGATAAAGGGTCTTGACAGAAGGACGGACGGACAACAAAGTGATCCTATAAGGGTTCCGTTTTTTCCTTTTGAGGTACGGAACCCTAAAAACAAATAAAAACCTTGTAGTAATTTGTGTTTTAATGCTATTCCGCCTAAATCTGCTTAAGTTAATATTTTATCACAGTATAACTAAATAATTGATTTAATGCTAGCCACAGTTTTTGCGTTGCCTCTTCTAGTGTAACAACACTCTTTGGAACAAGGAACGACTGTAATATTATAAACACAGTATGAAAACTGAAAATACGTTTGCTTACGCGAAACAAACTTTGATAGATTGACGTAAAAATGTGATTAAAAGTTAATGTAGAAGGAATCAACGACTTTACCCGACTTTTAAAATGTAATTGTTTGTCTATGTTTTATTATAAAACTAGCTTTTGCCCGCGGCTTCACCCGCGTGAAATTTCGTTTGTCACAGATCGTCATAAATAGAGCCTATTTATTCTGGGTTAAAAACAATAATACTGTAAAATTTGATCAAAATCCGTTCAGTAGTTTTTGTGTGAAAGAGTAACCAACATCCAGACATCCAAACTTTCGCATTTATAATATTAGTAGGATAATGAAGTAATTCGTCTTCATCTATGCGGTAGTAAATTAAATCGAATTCCATCCACTTCTAAGATTTTTGTAAGCTTGAGCTATGTGATGATAAAAATGTATGGTAGGTATGTACGATTAAAGATTGTCCTAGGTGCGAAAAAAAAAATTGTTGTATCGTAGTTGATTTCTATAAAAATTAGTAAGCTAAAGGGCGTATTTATAAAGCTAAACTAAATCAATAAAATTGACCACAATCCTAGGGATTACTCCAAAGTAAAAGCGATTAAATAACTATACTCTTTCAATAGCACTTGACCGAAAATCTATTCTCAAAATACTCGCAGTCTGAGAGGACCACACTAGCCCTCTTCAAGTCACTTGAGAAGAGTTTCGGATCGTGAAGAATCTTACTCCCTTTTGTAAGTCCTGGCTGCTATTACAGACTAAAGCTCTTTTAGGGTATGCTTAGATGCGACTTTAAGACTCGTTTTTTTCTAATTATGAGGTTTTTCTATCGTAGAAATTCAAATTCTATTCTAGTACTTGCTTAAGTAGGCCTTATTTAGGACACTTAGGCTGGCTTGCACCATCTTACTTTAACTTTGACAAACGTTAAAAATCTGTCAAACTCCATACAAAACCACCGGTTATCGTTAAAGTTACGGTCAAAGTTAGGTGATGCAACTCACCCTTAAACGCGTTTAATTGACGTAGGACATTCACTATTTTACCAACCCAGTTCACTAAATTTTTATCAATAAAAGCAACTATGATCAAATTGTAGCGTATCATAACGATACAAAGTATTTAAAAAAAGAAAGATTACTTTGGAAATATTTCGAAATGGTTTCAAAATCTACTGAATTAAATATTTCCTATTGCTACCGCTATTAAATTTCGAGGAAAAATATTTCAGTCTGTACATAGCCTTACACTACGTCACTCTGAACTTTTCTCTCAATTTAGCGTATTTTGAGTGCCATCAACGTATACGTTACATGTACATAGGATGACGTCATTAATCTCTCGTCACTAACAATGACACAACCCTTGTGAAACAATGCTGATCGATTGAACTGAAGAGTAAATTCGAGCTTGACTAGAAGCTTTTTGAAGTTCATAAATTTTTACATAAAATTAGTTTTCTTTTAACAAAAACTTTTTTCTCGTTCACCCCTCGTGGTCAGCTAAACCTACTTTGGCGATTCGTACCCAATACCTATTTTTTCACGTTTGATCGGATAGCATATTATTTCAATTTTTTTACAATGTAATTAAAACAGACTGACAATTTTTATCTGTTAGTGAATTATAAATATCAAACTGAGTCTCTATTGTAATAATTAGCATGGATCGATCGTACTTATAAATAATACTATTATCACCAGGCCCTCGATATTCGTATCGGTTCGATCAAGCTTATGGTGACCATTAATCACAAGGTGGACAACACGATGGATTCAGCCATTTCCCATCACTACGCCCTAATAGATGTAAACAGGACAATGTATTATGTACTCACTGTGGACGGGATAAGGAGCCAAATCGTTTCGTAAGCTGGATAGTCTTTAAAAAAAATGATAGTAATTCCCTTTTTATGGAGTAAGCCATCAGTGAAACTCTGCTTTTCTTGATGCCCTTAAGACGTAGCTCGAAGACGTCAGCCAAATCATGTCACTTTTCTGAACCCTTTTCAATGTCTTTGATGAAACATTTTAATGTACTTATGCTTCGGCCAAACGAACGCGTGCAACGATCACTGCGAGTGCATAGATGGCCGCGACCAATGACAGGACGCGTTGATGTGAACTCATAGCTATAAATTCATACATGACATCTGCTCGCCATCGCACATGCTTGATTTGACCGAAACTTTACTCGTATTTGTAATCTAGCCGTCCTCTCTTCTTTTCCTTCTAGCCAAAAATACGTCCAAAAGTTTTCCAGCGCTCTATCTCTATAATTTTTAAAATTTAACCCTCGCTGTACGAGGTGGGGTGTGACACACCCCAGTCCTTTAAAAATAGCCGCAATTTTAAAAATTTGCAAGTGCTGAATTTGAAATTCTCAGTAGCTGGAATTATGACACTGCTGCTTCGATCAGCGTTGCAATATCAGTCCAGCGGTGACTACCAACTGAGTTACATGCCTTTAAAGTGCGTGTGGGTGTCACACACCCCACCTGGTACGGGACGTTGTTAAAAAGTTTTAAAAAAAATCTAACAGTTTTGGTGTAATTTATATATTTGTAGCTTGTCAATTGAATAAAATTCAATACAAATATTATTTTTCGTGATTTTTACTGTATCTGAAATTTTCAAGCACTTTTAGTCAAATGAGATGACTTTTAGTGCGAATCTGGAAGTTTAGTACTGAGATCCGAAGATGTAAGTGAACATACACTTATGGGCTACAATTTATACTTGGTGATACAATTTATGGGCTACTGAAATGGAATAACATATTTTATAAATAAATAAAATTGTTACGCTCCCATTTTATGCATTGAGCATACTCATTTTCTTTCATCAGAATTGTGGTAAATTGAAAACCGATGATCAAAACAAATTTATACCCTTCCAGTTTTTAATTTACTTTTAAATTATAAGTAAATACTTGTACTGTGTTAAATAAAAACGGTTGTCATAATTAAAGGCACTAATTAAAAATTATACATAGGAAACTGATTCCTAAATTACAAGAACAACGGAAATTGTGTCTTTGTTTTTTTATGATAAAAATGTTATAATACATATTTTCAGCTCAGAGTATTTCTTAAACCTAATTAGCATACGTAAATAATCAATATTAAACATTAAATTCCACCTAAAAAATGTTGAATGAAAATTTTATCACTTTGTATATTGGGGTGTGTCATACCCCACCTGGTACGGGACGTAACTTTGTCACCTCGTACACGGAGGGTAAGCAAAATAACTTTATCATCTTCTACAAAAAGTTCATAGTTCTAATTAATAAGTTAATAAGCAGTAGAACGTAGATTCGTATCCTAGTTCTTGTTCGCACTGTTGATATGCAAAAGATCAGTTGTGCTGAGTCTGCTATCATTAGCATAATTATTATTGGACGTAGAAGAATGTGAATTATAAAGACAAAATTAATGACATTTATTACGTTTTCTCAGACTGCCAAGAGGTCCTAAATTAATTATTATATCTTCAAAATGAGCTTGCTGTTCTAATTGCAATGGACGCTAAGTGCCTACCAAGAGAGGTAGCCGCATCCGGACGTACGCCGAATGCGAATGTTTTTGCATCCCGTTTGCTGTACAAAATGCTATTATACCCACACTTTTACTTGATATCCTTCCTTATGGTCTATTATGAGGGGGTCAAATTGGCTCCAAATAGTTCGTGTAATTACACACGGTGCTGCTCGCCAGTTCTGTTACTTGAACTTGGCTGGACACGCTACCGCGTGTCTAGATCCCTGGGTTACCTGGAAGAAATCGCTATCCAATGAGAATGACCTATTCCGGCGGCAACACTATTATCAGGCAGGTCGCCGGTCCACCTTGCATATTTTTGACCACCTTGATTATAATTATTTAGTATTAGTGGTATTGGGGGAGGCCTATGTTCAGCTGTGGACGTCCTATGGCTGAAATGATGATGATTATGCTTATTAAAGTATTGTGAAAAGATGTAGATTTTGTCCTAACTAAAAAGAAAAAGAAAAGAGTTTTTGAAACAGCTATATTGTGATTTGAAAAAAGGTCGAGAATGTAATTGAGAATAGAAGTTTTGTAGCAAATATGAGAAAGTTTCAAACACTCACAAGTCAATGATACGCTTTTACTGAGCAGTGACTTGCCCATTCCCATAGCAAAAACCTTTATTCGTCTGTATCCATTCAAGACCAATTCAATTCCCTTGTAACTTCAATATAATTTACAAATAACATCGTTATTGTACCACGCTAACGATAAAAATAACGGTAATCTCTCTGGAACTCGTTACAATAACGATAATAGCAGTTAAATGGTTTATAAACAGTTAGACTTTAGGCGTTGTATTTGTAATCGGGTAATGTTTTTGGAACAAATAAATATTTTTGCAGGCTGTTTAATTTGATTAAAATGTTTCAATCGCCTTTGATTAGGGCATGTAATATCGGAAGGTTTTCAATTCCGATATTGGATTCCGATATTAGATCTCAATATCGGAATTCCGATATTAATATCGGAATTGAGTTCATGTGCTATAAAATTAATATTTGGTTATATTCGTAAGAATTCTGGATTGTTTACAATAAAATAATGATTTTAATCAAAATCTTTAATTTGGTACAAAACAGCACTTCATAAAATTGAAGTATTTTAAAACCATTTTTACGTTATGGGTATCCATTGCATTTGGTTTTTTATGTTACAAGAGGCAAACGAACAGACGGATCACCTGATAATGAATGGTTAGTTGTTGTTTTTATGTGATAGGAGGCAAACGAGCATGTTACTGATAATGAGCCTATAATGGACTAGCAAATAATTAAAGTGTTTTTGTAAAATCACAGGTATCAAACTTTTACTCCTTCATTATATTACCCTGTTTTATGTTGGCGGAACGAATTTAAGAGTCATTCAAATCACGTGTTACAAAAACTTGAATATGCTTGTAATTCGTTCCTTTTTGATTATCGATGTACAACTCACAAGCTGATTTTCACAATGGCCGGTTGGTGGCGGCCTGCATCCAGCGCCTTGGTTGGCTTACTGTAACCTTTTTGTCTGGATGTCTGGATGTTTGTTCCTCTTTCACGCAAAAGCTAATAAACGGATTTTGTTGAAACTTTACAGTATTATTATTTATAACCCAGGCTAACATATAGGCTACAATTTATGACGATATGTGACAAACTAAATTTCAATAAATAGTTAAGAGGTGAGTAATATCGTTAAAAACGCCATCTATCGACGTGCTTTTGACGGTCGTAAACATTCATGAGAGCGAAGCCGTGAAACGTATCATTAGTCCTAATTAGGAACTAAATATTACATTTATAGAACTGTTCATAATATTTAAAATTTAGTCAATATAGATATTTTATGTAATTGAATAATTCACTGTGTTTAAACGAGCAAATCAAAGTCTAAATTAGTGACCGCCATCTATCGACGTGCTTTTGACGGTCGTTAACATTCATGAGAGCGAAGCCGTGAAAAGTATCATTAAAAATTATGTAATTAAATCATTCACTGTGTTTAAACGATCAAATAGTATTCAAACATTTAGATAATAACGTTAAAAACCATTTAAAATCATATGAGAACTTTTTCGACTTCTACACGGACAAAGTCGCGGGCAAAAGCTATAATTATAAAATCATCATCATCATCATCATCATCATTTCAGCCACAGGACGTCCACTGCTGAACATAGGCCTTTGTAAAATAATTAGACTAAATTATTAAAAGTCATTAGTCCACGCGGACGAAGTCGCGGGCACAGCTAGTAAGTGATATGAGGGAACGCGGGACATCGCCATTGGCTGTTGCCTGTAGCATTCGTCCTTAGCCGCCACCAGACACCTCCATGTCTAGCGACCGAGGCCTGTTAGGAAGGGACAGTTGGAGACCATAAGCTGTCCTCTTGCGCAAAGGGTGTCGGCGGCGGATAACCGGAGTGTCGGCTGAGGCCTCTCGCTCCCCCTTTCCATTGCTTGGTATAGTGTGCTTACTTTCTGTGAAAGTGTTCTTTCACAGAAAGTAAGCACACTATACCATAAGATTATTTGTCTCATCATATATTTTATACTAATGTAGATACCTGAACCCTGTTTTATGCAAATAAATAAATTTCAATTTGAATTTGATATTTTTTCCGAAAGCNTCGGCTGAGCTCGTCGCTCCCCCTTTCCACTGGTTCTAATAGTGTGCTTATTTTCTGTGAAAGTGTTCTTTCACAGAAAATAAGCACACTATACCATAAGATTATTTGTCTCATCGTATATTTTATACCTACTAATGTAGATATTGTTTCCGAAAACGAGCGGGTTCATTCCGTACATGTACGCTTCATGCGTTCTCTAGCAAAAGCTGAAAATCAGTGTTCTGCCCTTTTGAGGGTAGTGTTTATTATACTGAGCTCTTTGCTTTTTGCATCGCTGCGGCACACATCAGTCTGACGCAGGGAACTATTTGAAACGCTAGTCATCTTTATCTAATGTTGTTTTGTCACTTTTATTATGTTGAAATTATTAAAAACCTGTGTAACAAAATACCAGTGGTGTCACCTAGTGTGTTTCTTGACTAACTAACTTTATTTCGATATTGAATTGAATTTCGATAGCAACTATACATAATCTGTGTGTTAAAAGCATTAAAAAAAGTGTGTTACAACAAATAAACAGTTTATCTATCTATATCACGCCTCTTCCCGATTGGTAGGGAGAGGTCATTTCCAACCGCCGCTCGTTCGCTTAGGCTGGGCACTGTTGGAGCGTGTCAGTCTGCTGCGGTGACTCACGTGCCAAGACTGCAGTGTTAACTGACAACCATCTACAGGCTCTCGGCCTATACGGTGGAGGAATGGCCCGAAGCACCCATGGCCCGGTAGAACCTGGGTCGCCCTTTGTGTGAGGCGATCATGCCGTCGCACCCACTCCTCTAATATAGGCAGAACTGCCTCTATGGTGCGACGTAAAATTTGGCTGACGGCCAGGCGTACATGTCTATCTCGGACAAACGATCAGCTAGGTAGTTAGATGCAATTTTGAGAAAGAGGTAAATCGTCGAATATGAAGACGAAAGTCTTCAATTATTGTGTGTTACCAGTGATGATATACGGCTCGAAATCGTGGCCTTTGAATATAGAGCACAACCTGCTATGGAGAGGGATAAGCTTGGTGTTTCTTTACGAGATCTAAAATGAGGAGCTCCGTAAACTAACTAAGGTCGCTGACATAGCCCGACGGATTAGCAAGCTGAAGTGGCAATGGGCAGGGCACAGAGTACGCAGAACTGACGGTCCATAGTCCAGTAAAATTAATGTTTGAAAGGGAGTCGAGCGAGATGTCGTTCTTTGTTGACCAAGTACCTATGGCAAATGCTAAAATTGATTAAGAACAAGTTAAATTAACCATAAAAAGTAGAAAGATATTAAAATATTTGCAGTGGAACAAAAAGTGATAAACATGACAAAATCATTGGTCTTTGCCAATCATGTACTTACGGCTTTGTGGCAGGTTGTGGCGAGTTTAAACGCTTTGTTTAAAATCTCAATTAAAACTTTTATCTGATTCCGATATTACGATATTGGGTCGCTCAATATCGGAATTGAAATATCGGATCTCGCAGTCCGAGATTCCGATATTACGAGATTCCGAGATTCCGATATTCATGCCCTACCTTTGATGTCTTTTTTTATTTCATAAAATGAAATCATATCATGTAAAATGTAGCCAAAACAAAAGCATAATGGGTCACATTGTGAAAAAGTTATCAGATCTTATGTAGAGCCAAGCTTTTAACTCTACACGCCTTAACTTCATAAGCCCTAATTAAGAGCGTTTACGTCTAGCGTGGCATGTCAAGTTTAGGTAATTTCGATGCTATTTTTATTCACACTAAAATAATGATGACTGTGTGCGTGTTCTCACGCTCTATAGTCAAACCAAAATACTTTGATCCACCATCGTAAAAGTGTGCCAGGCTGTCAAGTGACAGCCCAAAGAAACTATAAAATCTTCAAATCTTCCAACACCGACTCCATACTTATAAATAATGGTATACATTAGTCCTAATCAATAATAAATACGTAAATTCTCAAATAGTAAATTATCAAAGGTTTTTTACTATTTTGAGAATATTTTATACAGCCTATCATTTATCCTCAGTAGGGACATAGTCAGTGTCCACAACCGGGAATAGACGGACTGCGGATACTATGCGGTATCCACGAATTACCTCAGCCTGTGCCTTAGTGATATCATGCGTTGCGCTTTTTTTAACAGTAGGATGCTCCACGACTACACAGCACTGTGCCATACTCGAGCCCCATATACGACCATCCCAACTATACAACGTGTCCCAAAATTCAAGGATAAGCCGGCGCCGCAGGGTGGACCTAGTCATGACTGCTTTAGGAAAAATAAGAAAAAAAATCTATCTCAATTATTTTTTAAGTTACACAATACATTATGAAATTCGTCGAAAATTGACACCCCTTATGATATTTTACATTACCACGACTACTATTTTTCAAATACTTCAGTTTTTTTGCTTGTATCGGCAACTTAAGTAGTGCTGCTGTCCACCCCAATTCTTAAAACCCTCAGAATCCTTGCAGTTTTTACACAAAAGTTAATCAAAATATGATATTTCCTTAAAATTTTGAACGATTTTTACTTACACTCCACTTTGACTCGTCGTTTTGTAAAAAAACAGTATGAACACTACTGCGGCAAGTTTTTTATAAAGTTGACGCAACTAAGCTATTTTTGTGTTGAATAAAGGAAGAATATTGGTGAAAAAATCACTTTGATTTTTGGGTATTTCACGTTTTTTTAATTTGTGATTTCTTATTGTAAAATGCTTAAATCTAAAAATTTTCTCAGATAACTATTTGCCCAAGGATCTATGCTATAGGATATAAATGTTTGTTAAATCGTTTTCACAGTATTTTTATAAAAATTTCAGCTTGTAAACTGACGCTAAAGTGGAAATTTACAAAACCTGTGTGGACTTATCTTGATAGAATTCTTGAATACTAAACTAATCGCAATATTTTCTCAATTAACTATTTAGACGACAAAATTGCCTAACTATTTATGCCTATAACATATTTGTAGTATTACTGGTTAATGATTGTAACGAGTTGAAAAAGTACTGTTTTTGCGCCAAACGGCGTAAACGCTCTTAATACAACTAAGGCTGGGTTGCACCATCTTACTTTAACTGTGACAAACGTCAAAGTTTTTATATAAAGAAGCTCAAAGTTGCACAGCGTGCCATGCTCGGTGTTTCTTTGTGAGATCAAATCAGAAATGAGGAGATCCGTAAACAAACTAAAGTCGTTAAAAGCCTATTTGCAAAAATAAATGAGCTTATGAGTTTTTTAGAGCTCTGTTCATGTCACCCTGTGCGTTCACTACACGCACTGTGAGAACTCATAGTAATGTTTGTGAATGTGCGTCGGTAAATAAAGGTGTTAACTTCCATTTCTACAAAATTTTCGGCCTATTGTTTGGTACATAAATCTTCAGGTTCCCACTGAAAGAGGTACCTAAATGGACTATATGTCATTTGGAACCGGAAGAGGGCGATGTGAGTTACGGCATCTCAGGGGTCCTTAGCGGTTTGGGGAGAACGGAACGTGACGTCACAGTGTTATAAGGTCGGTGGTTTCGTATCTTTTCTATGGAGAATTTGACGACTTTTTTCAGTTTTTTTTCCTCTTTAGGAACGGAGAAATCTCATCATCGTCAGATCATTCAGTCTTCACTGCAGGAGTAGGACCTATTTTACAAGAGGCAAATGAAGGATTTCGCCTCCATTCCTCAAGTTGGCCAGACGGGTTGGGATAGTCTACATATAAAAGTTTAACCTACAGTTTGAGACTCCATTTTTACAAAAAGTAGGTATTCCCAGTCCCAGACCTAAGTCTTTAAAAGTTCATACTTAAGTAGAACATGAGCATGAACAAGCTAAAATTATTTTCAAACCCGGGGCTGGTGTTTTACTATTTAATTTTGTTTTTATAAATAAATTTAACTTATTCGCAAAGACTTTTCGGTCAATTATTGATCTGTCAAACATCATCTATTCTAGATCTTCAGTGTTCCAAAAAGTAAAACATAGGCTGTTATACACATTACCACTCCTTTGCGTCGGGCAGTCGGGTAAAAGAACCTTAAGCTACAAAATTTTAATTAAGAACTGAATTAACCTCCTGTATGTAGCGTCAATTATTTAGCACAGCCGTATGAAGGCGATTAGTTTCCCAAGTTGACATTACAATACAGAAACCGAGAGAGAATTTATCGCGTTCTATTATTTAGTACAGTCAGCCTCAAATAGTTCGACACACAAAGCAGCCAAAAAGTTCGCAACACGTCTTTGTTACAATGGAATAAGGTTGTGTTGTCAACATTTTGGCCATTACTTTGATCATCATCATCATCTCAGCCATAGGACGTCCACAGCTGAACATAGGCCTCCCCCAATGCTTTCCATGCTGCCCGGTTGGTAGCGGCCTGCGTCCAACGCCTTCCTGCTACCTTTATGATGGTAGTCGGTTCACTTGTGGGTGGACGTCCCACGCTGCGTTTTCCGGTACGCGGCCTCCACTCCAGCACCTTGCTGCCCCATCGGCCGTCAGTTCTGCGTACTATGTGCCCTGCCCATTGCCACTTCAGCTTGCTAATCCGTCGGGCTATGTCAGCGACATTAGTTCGTTTACGGATCTCCGACGGTCATTACTTTGGGTGTCACGAACAATTTGACTGTTACGCTCGTATTCACAAACGATGCTTGCTTATGTGAAGCAGCAAATCGAACGCACAGCGTTGAATTGTCCTCTGTGATTGGTTCGTGTGTCACCCTGTGCGTGCACGCGGACTCTGAGACCTCATAGTAATGTTTGTGAATACGGGCGATACAAACAGCATATCAAGCTTAACACAGTGGCTCTTATCTCTTTGTTTTAGAGGCTATTTTGCAACTAAATTTTATTTTGATGTGTTGTCGACTGTACAAGCGTATTTCGCGTTTAAATAATTTATGCTATGAATTTGAAGGTGGTTTATAAGTGATGGGAGTTTATTCAGTAACTAGATAATCTCAAGCATAAATCTACGTGAGCATGCTCAGCCAAATGAGGAGTGGGAAGTGTAAGAAAAATCCTTCATTGGCATGGGGTAAATAAGTCAATTTTCCTCTTGAAGTTTTCTAAATGACATTGATGATTGTCTTTGTCATCTTCATCATCATTTAATCTCCACTGCAAGAATAGCCCCATCTTTAGGCAAATATAGGATATAGCCAACATCTGGCTAGAAGATATTTTATATTGACTAAAATATACATAATCTCGTATCAATGGGTGCTCCTGAAACGGATTTTCAAATCTGCTTTATATGCAAAGCCGCCGCAATGAATATTTTAACACATGCCTGAACCGTTCGATCATGTCGCTGCGAAGAATTAAAACGAAGTTTGAATTTCACAGAATTGCTCATTATAATATTAATTAGAACATTAAGGACGTCTCGTCGTTTTAGGGTTCCGTAAGACTGATGTAGCTGAAAGATTTGGTAGGAAAAAGATGGAATAATTCTTCTCTCATTTAACCAAAACTGGATTAGCCACACTCTCCAAAGGACGACCCCGAACACATCCCTAAGCAGGCTCTGGATTGGAACTTGGAACCCCCCAAGAAAAACGCAAACGTGGTCGCCCTTATCAAACTTGGCGGCGCACTGTAGCAGACGAGGCGAAGAAGATCGGCAAGACTTGGAGCGAGATCAAACGCGAAGCTCAAGACCGAACGCGATGGAGGACTGTTGTGGACGCCCACTGCCCCATCTAGGGGACATAGGACCTTAAGTCAAGTAAGTCAACACGCCCTCTGTCCCATCTAGGGGACATAGGACCTTAAGTCAAGTAAGTCAACACGCCCTCTGTCCCATCTAGGGGACATAGGACCTTAAGTCTAGTAAGTCAACACGCCCTCTGTCCCATCTAGGGCACATAGGACCTTAAGTCAAGTAGGTAAGTCAACATCCGTATTCATTCGTCACCCCTCCCGTGCCGCTCCCATATACCTACTAGAGATCCGTATTTTGAGATTCGGATCGGATTTATTGCGAAGCAACTCTAAAAATAATATTAATTTAAATCATTGTCTATCCTAACATTTTGTGTCATTTCGCACTATATTAGCAGAAGTTATCAAGAAAATATTAATTTAATTTGAATAATACTAACTTTAACGAGAAATCTGCGTAGGTAGGAGAGTTGTTATGTGTCAAATGTCACTGATTCCCAGAAATAATTCCATTAAACATTTATTTATTTATACTTCAATGCCAAAATATTAACATTAGGCGAACTTAATGCCATAAGGCATTCTCATCCAGTTTACCTTCGGGTATTCAACATTCAAAATATTCCAGTTCTAAAATAACCAGCACTTCGAGCATAATCTGGAATCTTCGTTTTTAATTCCACCACATTCCGTGGAATGGCTTGGAATTTATTCCATTTTTCGCAACGCTTATTGCCGGCTCAGGCGCTTCGCGAATTAAATAATGATTTATGGAAATTTAAAATAAATGTGTCTATTTTAATGCCTTTGCCTTAAAACAGCGTCGATAGCACATCAGATTAGACATTTCTATTGCAAAATGAACCTTAATTACTAATTAATAAGATTCAAATTCAAATTTTTTATTGCATTTTAGTGTTAAACTTGAGTGGTTGTCTTTACAAGTCTGATTTAATTTAAAAACTACTAGCTGACCCGGCGAACTTCGTACCGCCTTAGCGTAGAGATTTTCTTAATATTTTTTTCCGTAAGAACCATCCTTGGACTTCCACAAACATTAAAAAAAAGAATTGTCGAAATCGGTTCAGCCGTTCACACGTGATGCCGTGACAACGCGAAACGGGTTTCATTTTTATATATATAGATTAACATTCAAACTGCGAGACGCGTTACCTAATTTTGGAGTGATCACTTCATTTAACTTAATTTTAAGTTTTTAGTAGGTAATCAAATAGAAATCTTACCAAAAAAAAAAACAAATAAGTCGAAGTTTTTATAATGAAGAGTTGACAATATTATTGCAAAACTGCCTATACCTCATTATAACTATATGAAAATGTCAGTGTTTAATTCTATAATTTCAATTTGACATGGATTTTACAAACCGTAAACAACTAGAAATAATAAATCGCAAACTAAAAACCTACAACGCCATCTCTTATCAAAGAAGGAAATCACTTGTAAGGTAAGTGCCCCCTACTTCGGTATATTAAGGCTCTTACGACTTTAACATTTTATTTAAAAATAACCAAGCATGATATCAGTATGAAAGCTTTTGTATGATAAACTTTGGTCCTTTGACAGTAAGTTAATACATAATTTATAGTTATATAGTTTGAACTTTTTTTTATATTAATTATTCTGCGGACCTCTAGTTTGGATCCTGTTTCGTGACAAAATTTTGCTCTGTTTCTAAGTTCGTGAACTCATGTCCCCTATTTCGGGATAAGGTTTTATGCATCCAGTTAGGATATTTTAATAATGATTAAGGGTTTAATAAATTTAAAAACGATAATAAAAATTTAGAATAAATTAATTATGTGAAATTGTCGATATTACTTACCTGAAATATTCATAAGAAATAATGTGAGTCTAGTATAATACAATTTTGATTTGTTATTTCTAACAATAAGTGAAAATATTTATATTCCCATTAGAAATGTAGAGGAGTAACAATAATACGGTACCTTGTTTCGTGATACTGATTATTCCACATTCCCCAAGTAAAATTCATGTATTATTATCAAAATGTGTCAATTAACTATTATCTATCCCATATACAATACAAATAAACAAAGATAAATAAAACAAATCGAAATAAAACCAAAATTATGCTGGTACTACTTATGCTAATTTATCTTAAAATTGGTCATATATGTGAACTTCAAACTCGTGTCATATAAATTCTAGTGAACGAAACATATACCGAATTTAGGTCATGAGAAACTTAAATAAATGCATTATTTGTTTCATAACTTACATTTCAATTATCATAAATAATTATTTAAAAACCAAGCATCAAAATATTATCCATAATATCCTTGATTCGGTAGTATCACGAAACAGGGGACACCCGAAAAATAATATGTACGCTATTTCGTGAGTCAATTAATCGCCATTTTAAAGGAATTCTACGTTTTCATATAACTTTTTTCTAAGCCAAATCAATTGTCAAGGAACACATGAAACCACTATATTACAAGTTTTATGCAAATGGACGTTTCTTCGCCTTTTTATAAGCTTAAGAAGTTGGAGCGCTAACCTTACGGTGAGAGCAACATTTTCACGCCGCACGGCTGTTTTTGGCTCTCTGAGAGTTTGAAGCTTCGTATTGCTCTCATTTTTGGCGCCACAATGTTGGTACTTGGTTTTTTAGATAGCTTAAATAATAGAGTTTTTATAGTAATAAAGAATTTTTATAAATAATATTCCATTTGCTTATTATTTGAGCTAGAAAAAAAACTTACGAACTTACGTACTATCACGAACTAGTAGCCGTTTACCTTAACTCCCTTTACGGTGCTTATTGTTCCTGCTATCAAACCTATACAGCAAATAAAGCTAACCTTCCTTTCCTGGAGAATATCGCCGAAATGTAACGCATTTTCGTCGTTTTTCCGTATATTTTTGGCGATAACAGGATATTTTCTGTAACGAGGCTTGACTTAAGTGTCTTGTCGACTTGATGGATCGACGCCCTTCGCACACCAGGTGTCGTTAAGGGTGAATTTTAAGGATTACTCTATTTATTGCGGTCTATGTGTTACTGCCGGATATTAGGGTAACCATAAGAAGAGCCAAATAATTTATATTGTTATTACCTAACCCTTACTATTCATGGAGTAACAAATTAAAAAATAGAACAGTATAAAAATTTGAAGAATATTTTTTGACATACTCAGGTTAAAAAAGTTTAATAATAAAGCTTAGTTCGTAAATTATTAGTACACAAATAGTTAAAATAAGTCCCGTTAACCCCAAAATGCTTGTGTAACACGCATTTATATTAATGTATAGTCTTTTTCACCTAAGATGATCCGTATGACGTTTCGAGTTTGAAAGATTTAGAGATGTCACACAACTAAACCATAGCGATTTATCTATCGATTTTTTTCGAAGAGTTAGTAAAACCTACTTTTAGAGAAATATTTTGTATAGGTGTTATTTAACAAAAAACATGTTTTTTTTTATTTACAAATATTATTGTAACAATTTTTTGTTGATAATATTCAAATTTCATGGTTCGTGTTAAAAAAAAACGGTTCCTAAAAAGTACTGGTTCTGTTTCTTCAAATTAAAATCTATTAATTTATTTTCAATGCGTTTATTAAAGTCAATAATCGAAAAATATAGTTGATTTTTGTGATGTTTTTAATAACTAAGTATTCACTGCAATCGATTAATGAACCGCGGAAATAATCGATTTTATTATACAAGTTAATACCCCAGCACTAAATCTATTCCGTTTCACACATTGCGTACATTAAATAAAAATATTTTTACATCGTATTTAATTAAAATATAATCAATAGACTCAGATTTTACTATATATTTCAAGACAAGTAGTTAATGTTTTTTTTATTATATTGCTAATAAAATACAAATATTTTTTCAAAAATATTCTGCATATGTAGTATGCGTAATATGGATAACTTTGAAGTGTCATACGGATCACCTTACGTGAAAAAGACTATAGTCGTTAAGTCTTCTAATGCCATTCAAGCACCAAGCTCTTTAAATATCAAGAAAAGAAAAATCTGGAATGGGTTAGGTAAAGGTTTAAAAATGTGAGAAAATACGAGTATTATATTTTTTAGGTCGGTTTAGAAGTTTGAGGTCATTAAATTTAAATTAATGAAAAAGAAATACAAAATATTGTACCTAGTTGTGTCTAGTGAGAATATACGCACGAGTGTAATTTCTCAAAATATTAAATTTAATTGTAAAGACGTTTCTTACAAGACAACTTAATTTACTTATTCAAGCAGATTGGTTCTAATCGAAGAATTTAAAATGGATTCGAATACAATTTCTTATTAAGCAACCAATTTGCGCGAAGCTTTTCAAAAAGTAGCAAACGTAATAATTTAAGTGTATTTTTTTCACTAAAATTCTACGGAATGACCTCTTTCCAGAATTCTTTTTCCTCATTTGAATAAATGCCTTAAGTGCTAGCATAGTGATGTGATGTATCGAGAGCTTTTCGTTCGTTCGTTTCAGTCCAATGACGTCCACAGCTGGATAAAGGCCTCCCCCAAGGATTTCCACAAAGACCGGTCCTGCGCCGCCCGCATCCAGGCACCTCCCGCGACCTTCACCAGATCGTCGGTCCATCTAGTGGAAGGCCTGCCCACACTGGAATAAAAGCCACGGCTTTTATTCCCTTGACACGTTAACAATTTAATGGACAGAGATCGCTGTCTGGCAATAAGGTACAATAATTTGTGCCTAATTACGTATATCTTATCATTTATGGTTTTCAACAACTACATAGTTTACCGCCTGCGGCTTCACCCGCGTCGACCACAATCTCGTGATTCTCCATACAAACTTTAGACCCCCGTTTATCCCTTTAGCGGTTATTTACGTCAAAATAACTAATTGCGTTTGAGCTTCTTCGTTAAGGAAAAAAAACAGAATAAAGTTGGAACAGAAACTGTTACAATTTAATGAAAATCAAAAATATCGTACGCATAATGTAATCAGAATCCCATCACTATCGTGTGGCCGTAGCAATTCATCTTTATGCTAAGTAATACAAGCTAATGAAGAAATACGGTGTTGTGGAGTGGAGACCTTTTTAGGGACCTAGTGATGACCCTCCATTTTGCTCGGGAAAAAATATACACTTACCATGTTGAGTCTGTAATCCATAATATCAATATCCAGTATTTTTTAAACTTTGTTAGTGTGACTTTAACCGCGATTCAAAACGAACGACATTGAAACAGAGATTTTACGGAAGCTCTTGAAAATGAAACATCTTTTGTTTAATTTAGACCAAGGCTTTGAGGCAAATCTTGCATCTCATTTCATGGAAACTGATGATTATGTCGAAGGTAGAAGTGATCTTCACCCTATCTTTCCTCCAACTGCCGAAATACAACAATGATGTTTACAGACAGACTATCTATCTTAAATAGATATAAATAAATTGGCGGTTGATCTGCATATTTGATATCAGTTTATTAATCAAATCAAATCATTTTTTTGCGAACATGGGATTACCTC
This sequence comes from Ostrinia furnacalis, assembly GCF_004193835.3. Lineage (NCBI taxonomy): Eukaryota > Metazoa > Arthropoda > Insecta > Lepidoptera > Crambidae > Ostrinia > Ostrinia furnacalis. Next base: position 9,774 of record NW_021130695.1, on the reverse strand, counting down.
AATTTGCGGACCCCTAAAAAGAATGCTCCACTAAAACGAAACACAAATACTAATTGAATTTCAACAACTAGTTCAGTAGGCCTTTTCACGGACCATTACTCAGTGTTACGACAACTTTTTGTTTCTCTCTGACTTCCATTCTTCACCTTTTGCCTGTTCAAAGTCCGGCCCAAGTGATGAGATAGAAAATAGTATCTATCTATGCCACACAATAAGTTGCTTACAATATCCTAAGGCTGGGTTGCGCCATCTCACTTTAACTTTGACAAACGTCAAAGATCTGTCAAACTCCATACAAAAATCACCGGTTATCGTTATAGTTACGATCAAAGTTAGGTGGCACAACTCAGCCTAAAAGTAGATTAAGATGATGATTAAGATTTTTACCTTGAATATTGGGCAAAAGTTGATATGGATTTATAAAATAAAACACAGATATACCTACCTTAGTTCTTTAAGTATATCTATTTATGGTGCTGCAGAAATCCGGCTCGAAGGACCTAATCTATGATTATTGAGTAAGTACATAACCAAAAGGCCAACGCTTATAAATTGTCCTCCACACGTACCCTAACATAAAGAAAAAGATTTCAACTTGTCGAGCAAAAGTTTTGAGGAAAAGAAATTTGTCGAGTCCAAATGAATACAAACTGCCACAAAAGTATTCGTAAGTTTGCAGACATTGGCATTCCGAATACTTGAATAGAGAACAATGTGCTTTATGGTAATTAATGTAAATATCATCTAAGTATCATCATCATTTCATCCATAGGATGTCCACTTCTGAACGAACATAGGCCTCCCCCAAATGTTTTCCATGTTGATCGATTGGTAGCGGCTTGCGTCCAGCGCCTTCCTGCTACCTTTATGATGTCATCGGTCCACCTGGGTAGACGTCTCACGCTGCGTTTTCCGGTACGCGGCCTCCAGAACACAGTGGCAATGGGCAGGGCACATAGTATGCAGAACTGACGACCAATGGGGCAGCAAGGTTCTTAATATTAATTAATGAATGTTATGTGAGGAATGGAAAGGGAGTGACATCTACATGGTCTTGTGGTCCCATAAGAACCCTCTTTTGCAAGGGGGGTAAGTAAGCATGAAACCCGTTTACCCAGATATTTGTGGTACGTTTTATTTATTTACATCGGAATGAAAATTGTTTAAACTTGCCCTATTGTACTTAGTTTGACGCCTTTCACTTCGTTTGACAGGTGCTTTAATGTTGTTTAATAGATTACCGGCTCTCAACGAAGGATTTTAAACTCGAGTGTTCAACAAGCTAAGTTGAATCATTAAAACTTTTAGCCTCTTTTAAGTGCTTCGAGTTAAGGGAGCTCACAGACGAGCGACAGTATCGGCGACTGCATGCTGCTTAAGACGACGACAGTTGCCGATAATCACCGACGACAGATATTGAAATTTAGCGTAGGTGCACAATTAAGTGACACGCTATAGCAACAGCTCTGTGACTTGACGCGACGACAGGCTGCGGCCCTCAATGTCGCTGTTGCATATCGCCTAGTGTGCGACCGTACACTAAGTGACCGTCGTCGATGCATCGCAAATACCGCTGATGGTCGCCGACAGTCGCCGATGCATCGCGACTCTTAAAGACGGGCAGTCACTAACGTAGGTATACGCAGGCTGAGTTGCACCACCTAATTTTGACTTACTATAACGATAACTGGTGTTTTTTGTATGGAGTTTGACAGATTTTTGACGTTTATCAAAGTCAAAGTAAGATGGTGCAACCCAGCCTTTGAGTGTGAACATTTCATGACAGCGAAAGGCGCGAGCCGGCGACTGTCGCTGACCATCGCCTACAGTCGCTGACCGTCTCCTACCACTATCGCAAATAGTAGCTGACCTGACATAATATCGCTCGTCTGTGAGTTCTTTAAGACGAGCTCGCTGGCTGGTTTCGTTTCAAGTTTACCGGTTAAGAGTTTGAACAGTGATGGAAATATTAACCTAATTTAAAGCATTATAGATCAAATTAATATCTAGATGAAATCATAATAAATTCTGTTGTGAATTGAACAAAAGGGTTAGTTGAATCTTTGTAAAGAATTTGTTAATTTAAAAACAATGCTTGTCATTTCTTGTTTATTAAAAACATTCAAATAAAACAATACAATAGGAGATAGGAGATTATTATTTCGATAGTTAAATATTAATTTAGTAGTAATACAAATATTTTTTTGCAATCTTACCTACTGATAATTTTTGTAACTGAGCTCTCGATAGTTCAGTGGTTATAGCAGCAGCGATGGGACTTACAACCTGCCAAATTAATACTTTAAATCCAGTCCAGTGCCCAAGTCTTGTATTATATTATGAATTGTCAAATACCCTTCAAGACTTTCTTCTTTTGTTTCTGGCAATGACCTGTTTTTGATAACCACGATTTCGCCATACTCAGCAGTGGACGTCTTATGGCTGAACTGATGATGATGATGATGAATTACTCAACATCTTCTGCACCTCAATCAAGGTCTTCCCTTTAGTTTCTGGTACCAAAAACAACGTGCATAGAAAAGCACACGCCGCAACCACAGAAAACGTAGCAAAGGCGACGTACATTCCCATATTAGTGATGATAACGCCAAAAGATGTGATGGTGAATATGCTCATGAACCATGAGAATGCTAGAACTATGGCAGTGCCTTTGTTTCGGACATCCATTTCGAACATTTCGCCAACTAGCGTGCCGGGTATGACTCCGAACCCTGAAATAGGTAAAAAGACACGAGAATGATATAAAAACTCATAAAAAACTGATAAAAATAATTTATTCTCCATAAGTAGGCTCCCCAAAGACGTCCCAAACCTATCATTGTTTCGGAACAATAATACAGGATGGAAACAAAAGTGATATCACTCGATTATTTCTAAACTATACAAGATATCGAAAATCTAGTTACTAATGTTGAAAGTGTTGAAACTGCTTCACGAGCTCTATCAGACGATGTCAATAATGGGTTATAGAATAAACTGGATCTATCCGAAAATTCAATGTCTTCAGCTTTAAACTTTGTACTTTACTAGCTTTCCGCCCGCGGCTTCGCCCGCGTGGAATTTTGTCTGTGACAGAAAAACTTTATCGCGCGCGTCCCTGTTTCAAAAACCGGGATAATAACTATCCTACGTACTTTCCCGGGACTCAAACTATCTCTATGCCAAATTTCATAAAAATCGGTTCAGTGGTTTAGGCGTGAAAGCAAGACAGACAGACAGAGCTTACATTACTTTCGCATTTATAATATTAGTATAGATAGATTGCTATGTAATTTTTAGTGTGCCTTAACATGGTTTTTGTCTGTTGTTAATACATTAGACTTACCAGGAGTAAAAGCCGCCAAGAATGTAACAGAGGCTACTAGTGGCACCCATTTTATATTGGATACAAATTCAACGCCATTATCGTACAAGTAAAAATAGAGGGCAAGAACCAACTGTAATAGAAACAAATAAATATGTTAAGTGATCAGTGACCTACGCTTGCATTTCTCCATTTTTATATCTTTGTTATTTTTTAAGTTTATCAGTTTTAAGAGTCTTTTTTGAACTAGTTTCTATGTAAGTATATTATAGACCCCTTTCAGGGCGCTTTACATGTCCCAAACAAATATTAATTGTCTTACTAACAATCTAAACAAACTATTGGCTCGAAGTTAAAGTTCAAGATTTTTGACATGAATGAAAATTATATGACAAGATTTGCAAAATGTGCGTGGATGGAAGAATTTAATTAACGAAATAGAAAATAGATAAAATAAATAACTTACCATACTCAAACAACAACAGCTAGTAGACATCAGAAGAAGTATTCTTCTTCCACAGTTCTCGACAGCCATGATCGTGATGAATGCCGAAATAAACTGGACTGATCCGATTATGATCGTGGCTACGTGTGGGGCTACAGATGACTCTGAAAAACGATTACTTTAGCATTCTGTTTATTGTTGCTTTCATCATCATCTTCTTCATTTCAGCCATAGAAATTGGCCTCCCCAATGATTTCCAGATTGGTAGCGGCCTGTGTCCAGCGCTTACCTGTAACCTTTATTATGACGTGTGTCCACCTAGGACCACAGGCAGGCATCAAGAGAAAGATGCAGGTCATTAACAAACGCCTAATTTGGAAACCATTCTATAGAGAGTACAGCAGTGGACGTCCTGTGGCTTAAATAATGTTAATGATGATGACGATGATGATGACGGTGATGATGACGATGATGATGACGTTGATGTTGACGATTATTATTATAATAATGACGATGAAGCTGTCTTTAGCGGCTCAATAAGTCAGATACTAGTGACCTCACTCGTTACCTACTTATCATACCTACTTAAACAAATTGGATACCTGCAATATCAAAAATCGTTGTAGCGTAATTCCGAAGTATAGGCACCCCAGACAATTGTTGGAAGCCATACAGCAGGCCGGTTATGATCAAAGCCTTTCTGTTGCATTTAACCATGAACAAGGTCTTCCATTCTAACGTGCCTTTGTTGTTTTCTATTTGCAATTTCAATTCTGTCAAATTTTCGGCATCTTCTTTTCTGTTTAGTGCTATTAAAGTTGCTCTAGCTTCTTCATTTCGACCTGAAAATACATTTAAACGAAACTATTCCCACCTCTCGTTCTCACCGCTGCAACTCCTGTGTATCCAGGATCTACATATCTATCTATCCAGGTTGACCGCCATAAAAAACCCAACTAATTAAGGATATACAAACATCTGGTAAAGTAAAATATTCTTGGCAGTTTTGTATGCTGCCTTTGCTTGTTTACTGTAAAACGTATTTCTGCGGCGCACAACTTAAGGGAGAGTCCGCTAATTTGGACCAGTTTTTTTCAATCCTATTTTACACATAGTTTACTTTTGTTTTTGCTTATGTCCATGGTATATAATAAAAGATACATTATTCAACTTACTATTTCATAAGTATTAATTAACATGATTGTTGTATATTTAGCACAAATCAACAAAGTACGAGTTCAGAGCTTCGGTCCAATTTAGCCAACCGGTTCGATAATTTGTACCACAGGGTTACTAAATTGGATTTCAATAAATTTCAAGCTTATAAAAAAACTATGGCAAAATATTATACGATACATTCTTAACAAATTAGGAAACGAAAAGGAACAGTAGTTAATAACATAGACAATCGATATTGTTTTACACGTTATCACGATTTTGAGTACAAGTTTTGTAATTCCAATTATCGTAACGCACACTTGTACCTAATCTACTTTGCCAGTCTTTTGCTTTCATTTATTGTTAGTCAAACATAACTACGCTATTATAATTACAAAATATGATTTACTAAAAAAAATTTCAAAATCCTTTGGTAAAGTTCCATACAACTTGATGTGGTACAATTTAGCCGACTAGGTGATAGTGCTTTAAAAAAATCGGTAAAAAATATAGCTTATAAATACCGAAAAATGTTTCAAATAATTGTAATCCACACTAATTTACGCTTCTAAATAATATATTAGAAACACCCTGTGATTAAATTTAACAAAATTACAAACTAAACATGTATTGTCAAAAGTTACTTGAAAACAATGAAAAAATACTTTTCAAAATAAAACACACGTGTTAATTGTCACGGCAAAAACCACATGGCCGATATTAATTGATTTTAGTTGTGTATCGCTGAGTGTTGCAATTACAGACATTCAATAAATACTTTACGAAATATGAGGGTGGTACAATTTACCCGGCGGTACAATATACCGAACTCTCCCCTATTAGTCTTGGCATAAAATTTCAAACTTTCCGGCCGTCTTGTGTGTAGTTTTGCAGCAAAACGTATAATATTAAAAAGTAAATAATGTTGCTTAGCCTTTAAAAATATCAAACAAAAGCATACCTTTTAAGAGATAGTAAATAGGAGATTCTGGGGCAAAGTATAGCCCCCCAAGGTACATCACACTCATGGCCAACGCGAAGTAATTGACGAAGTCGTAAGAAGCGTAGGTACCCGCCTACGATGTAAACGAGCAAGAAACCGAAAGAGAAGTATATCATGATGCTTCCTAGGAGCTTTCCTCTGATTTCGGTTGAGCTGAAAAGGTGTATTAAATCTGTCGGCCGTTTGGTGTAGTGGTTCGGAAACGGACTACTATGCCGAGAGGTCCCGGGTTCGATTCCCGGCCGGGCAGAAATTGAAATTATGAATTTTAATTTCTGTGACGGGTCTGGGTGTTACTATGTATAATATGTATGTATTTACAAAAAACGGTATTTAAGTATGTTTATATCCGTTGTCTAGTACCCATAGTACAAGCTTTGCTTAGTTTGGGACTAGAAGCGTAGTGTAAAATGTGCAAGGATATTTATTATTTACTAGCTGACCCGGCGAACTTCGTACCGCCTTAGCGTAGAGATTTTCTTAATATTTTTTTCCGTAAGAACCATCCTTGGACTTCCACAAACATTTAAAAAAAAGAATTATCGAAATCGGTTCAGCCGTTCACACGTGATGCCGTGACAACGCGAAACGGGTTTCATTTTTATATATATAGTTTTATTTATTAAATATACGTAAAACAGAACTACAATAAATGTCTTTTAATATCACTGTAAAAGTGCTTTTTTTGCCTATTTACAGAAATAAATGAGTTTTAATGAGTTTTTTTTTTAACTGAAAAAAGTTTATTTCAGAGAACTTTTGCTGACTTTAATTTACATAAAAATAGAGCTTGGAATTGTATTTTTAGGACTAGTTTTTAATAGCTAGAGAAGCTATTATCTTCAAAGACATTTTTGGAACCATAATAAGTTTTCTTAGGCTGGATTGCTTCACCGTGACCTTACTTTTACTTTAACAAACGTCAACAAAACTTTGTCAAACTCAAAAGTACCGGTTATCTTTATAGTTAAAGTTAAAGTTATGTGGTACAACTCAGCCTTAGCGATGTTTCTAAATTGAAAACGACTTGAAAACGTTAATATTAACTCATTTTTGTGTGGTTTTAGTAAACTAATTTAGTTCCTTACAAGTAAATTAATTACAGCCTTCCTCCTATGTCTTTCATCAATTGATTTAGAACCTTAAACAAAATACACAAAGTCCAAAATTCATATTCCATACTTACGCAATTTCCCCTATGTAAACCAAGTTGACACAATATATGAAGGCAATGCTCATTCCCATTATAAATCTGAGGATCCACAAAGCCAGAATATGTTTGATGAGGACCAGCCCCACGTATGATAGTATGATCCCCACGTCTCCGATGATCAGAAATGGCTTTCGGCCTATCACGTTGGACAGACGACTTAGGGCTAATGCACCTGGAAGAGTCAAATTGAAAAATTTACATTACATGAGTTTCTTCCGCCACTTCTTCACGGCACCAGCTGGTAGCCAGCTGGTGGTATAGTCTGAATCTACGAAGACGCGCCCCACCAATTTTTGGTCGAGGGAAGCGCGGAGTGCGGGGAGTTTGATCCGAGCAATCCGAGCGTCATTATTGTAGTGTGCGTGCCACTCATGGATAATTTGCGTGTACCGAGTTACCGACACGCTCACATTAGCGGAAGAATGGTGGGGCGCGTCTTGGTGGATGAAACTATCTATAGTAGGGTACCTAAGCTATAGTGGCGCGTGTAAAAGTGCTTTTATTTACCTTTTTTGCAGAAAATACTTTTATCCAATTTAATTGCTTAAACAACTTATTAAATATTCCTTATAATTCCTGGGCAAAAAGTATGCACAACAGCAATTTTTGTCAATAATGTTTGTACACTCACCATCATCTCTCTCATATCTTACAATCTTTCTAATAAATTAAAAAGCTATCTACCCACAACAGCTCCAACGTATAAGGAAGATATCACCCAGTTGTACTCCATATCACTGGGAGGCACAGGGAACTGCTCAGGGTCATGCAACTTCGAGAATATCGGAGCTGGCCAGCCACCGGCGTATCCAAAAATGATCTGACCTATGTACGCTGTAAAATACCAGCCTATTGAAATAAAGAAATATTTTTTAACTATAGAAGGTAGCTCACAAGTTATAAAACAGTCATTTGGAATGAAAATGAGCTGAACATTCATCATTTTATTTTAAGCCATAGGACGTCCACTGCTGAACATAGGCCTCCTCCAATGATTTTCACAATGGCCGGTTGGTGGCGGCCTGCATCCTTTATGAGATCGTCGGTCCACTTTGTGGGTGGACGTCCTACGCTGCGCTTTCCGGTACGTGGCCTCCACTCCAGAACCTTTATCGGAGTGGAACATTAACTATTTATCTAGTAATGTTTTCATTTTTGGATATCACATTTTTTGCTTTAGGGTCATGTGTTCAACAATGAAACACTAAAATTTCAAAGTCTCATAAAACTCTTATTTTCATAGATAGAAGTCTAATTTTTGACAGGTATGTAGGCAATTTTATTGGGAATAGGATGGCATTAATGTTTTTTTTAATTGATGTTTAATCAATCAGCAAAAAAATAAATTCACAGAAATTGGAAATGTTTCATTGTGTCCACTGTTGTGTACACAATGAAACATAATAATTAATTGTGTGTCAACAATGAAACACTAACAATTCAATATCTCGTACACCTTTTGTTTTTACAGATACAAGTCTAATTTTTTGAAGCTACATAGTTAACTTAGTTGGGTAGGTATCGGATGTCATTTATGTTTTTTTTAATAAATTTGTAATCAATTAGCAAAACAATAAAAACAAACATATTGGAAATGTTTCATTGTGTCCGTTCTGATGTGCACAATGAAACACTACAATTTCAACAATGAGACATTATAATTGAGTGATTGATTCATATTTATTGAATTTATGAAGTAAGTGAATAATAAAAAATGCCCGAGTCCAATCAAAAGGTTTTATTAATAATTGAAATTTAATCAGACTCATCAGATTACCTATGTCTATTATATTAATATATGTATTCTTATGTTATTTATTTTATCTAATGCTATGTAAGTATATTAATTAAACGTCATATTTATTGCACCGCCTTAGTCTCTCTACTCGACCTGTGGTTGACTGGCAGATAATGCCACCTGGCATTAAGTCCGCCACTGTACAGTTGTATGTGCAAAAGTGTAAATAAATAAAATAAATAAAAAATTACCTATAACTAGTTTAATCGTTCCACGGGTAAATTTCCCATTATAGGTTTGAAAACATTGCCTTTCATACGAACGCACGTTACACACTGATGTACTACCTTCCTGGCAAGATTTCTACCTGCTAGCGGCCACCAACTTTCACGGATAGTGCTCAACATGAGTTGAGGTCCCGCATGAAGTAACGTTTTATGTTGATATTCAAACAAAAGTATTGTAAATCGACTTTTGCTACACAACAACATCGGATGTTGTTTATCAAACTCAAAGTTGGTCGCATTACAAAGTCGCCCGCCAACACGAATTACTTTAGAACTGTCTAAAAATACATTTAAACCGATAACTTTATTAGATTCCTTGCATTTTTCTAAAGGCAATCCTTTGAGTAAGCTGTTATAAAGCGAGGGAAACGATTGCATCTGTGCGAATCGACACAACATTTGCTGCGACTCGCTCAACTCAGCGGCAGATAAGGAACCGGTTCGCCTCAGCTGTTTATTACGCGCGTTATAAATAAATCTAAGTAAGTAGGCCCCCGTACGTTTTAATCTGTTGAAAGATGAGAATCTATCAAAATCGAATATGTTTTCTGAATTGATGCATAAAGTACTTACGCTTGTAGTTTTTGTTTCAGGTAAGTCTTTAC